>NC_061490.1:25584031-25599795 GCF_022539355.2 Hippoglossus stenolepis
TAGGGTGCAACTTTAACCACAGTGAGTATTACTGATAAGAAAATACATTTTAGATGTTCACCTCAATGGCTGGTGAGACTGTGTCAAAGAAAGCCCCGTAGTCGACAGGTTTGATGACCGCCATGACTTTTGTCACTTCTTGCTTCGTCTTTAGCTGTGACGGAGTAGCTGCGTAGCTGGCCAGCTGATCGAAGGTCAAAAGATCTGCAACCTCCACCTAAAAGTGACAAGCAACATTTCAGTAAGTGAACAACAACAGTTAAACTTTGACCTTTTATGGCATGCACTTGTCTGGTTAGGTAAGCATTGGACCTTCCACAGTGAGCTGACTAAACCCTTTACTAATGCAGTGCCCAATCTAAATGACTGTTTGGAACAGGCTGTTTACTTAGCATGTAGTAATGCTAGTTGCAGCTTTCTGTCTAAAACTGTAAAATGTACCTGCAGCAGCTGCCGGACTCAGTCTGCAAAACCCTGAAGCCAGGCCATTAAAAGTTCAGCTCGACCAGTGTTGCCAAAAAAATCTCACCAGAAGTAGCTATTGGCTCTCTGAAATGTAGCTAAAAGTGGAAAGATTGCATAATGGCATCACATGTTATGTAGATAACATAAGTCATGTAGTTATGTCTAATTTGCGTATGTCACACTGCCTACCGGCATCCCATTCTCTTGCAGGTTGTTTGTTTGGTTGTTGATTATTTTTTGGGTGGAGGTGGGTGGGGAAAACGGGGGATGAAGGGGTGATCTTTGTTATTTTTAATATTTATCATCGAACCATAACTGGTTGAACCTTTTGTGTGAAAGAGGTCTCCTCAGCTGACCAACATGGGATCATGTTCCCATAGAGACATTTGATTTCGTGGACACTCTGTTCGCAGGATCATGTGGAAAAGCTGATGAGAGCTCATCAACACAGAATGATTTGAAATATTTGCAGAAAATCGTTTCATTCTACGAGCTATTCTCTGAGCCTCTGTCACAACACAGAAGTAAGATTACAGATCTAACGTTGGGAACGCTAGAATGCAAAGAAAGGCAAACGTGATGTCATTCACAAATTAGTGAACATGATTTTGCTGTTGCTCAACAACTTATTGAACAACTAGTGAAAAAATTACACACATGTAGCGAGTTCAGGACACACAACAAGAAAACACTGCGACATCGCAGCTCTCTTTCAATTGTATTAACTGTAACGATATAACATGAAACGAGGACTGCATCAGTTTACATCCTCTTCTCAGACCACTGTCTCTCTCTGCTCCAAATGCAGACTGAGAGAGAGATTCTTTGGCGCATGTACCAAAGCGTGACAATGCTGGCATATTAGCTTGCTCATGTTGCTGCTACCTCAGCTACATTTACATTCGTCAACTTGATCCTACCTTGCAGGTTGTGGCTGTCTGTTGTGGTGGGAAATTCCACTGACCAGGTGTCTCACTGATGTGATACTGTCTACCTGACAGGATGGAACCCTTATTTGGCGGTGTCTCACTGCTGTGACCTTGACAAACAGGGTGTATGCCCTTATTCCGTGATGTTTTCTTCCTACTGCTACAGCAGATAGACACAGATCAGAATCAGAATCAGAATCAGAAAGTATTTATTGCCAAGTAGGTTTACACCTACCTGGAATTTGCCTTGGTATATAGGTGCATACAATGAACATAAAACATAAAAACACAATAAGTACTACACATAAGAAAAAAACAATATATAAAATAAAAATATATAAAAGATATAAAAAGTAAAGTAAAAAGTAAAATGCAAGATGCAAAACAGGAGTGCAATGTGAATGTGCAATATGCAATGTGCAATGTGCAATGTGCAATGTAATGTAATGTGTGTTAATGTAACACAGACTTGAGGCGTGGGGGCGGGATAAGAGTCCAAGTCAGGTGGGGGTCCCGGGCCTTGTTGATAAGGCCAACTGCAGCCGGGAAGAAGCTGGTCTTGTGGCGTGAGGTTTTGGTCCTGATGGACCGCAGCCTCCTGCCCAGAAAATATATTTTACACAATATGGTGCCTTTTAAAGGGATAATTAACCGAAAAATGAAAATGCACTCATCATCTAGCTAGAGCAGCCTCTCTCTCCTCTGTCCTTATCCTTCTAGACCTCTCTGCTGCATTTGACACAGTGAACCACCAGATCCTTATTTCCTCCCTTCAGGACCTGGGTGTCTCAGGCTCGGCTCTCTCCCTGCTCTCATTCTACCTCAATGATCGCACTTACCGGAGAGGATCTGTGTCTGAACCTTGTCCTCTCACTACTGGGGTCCCTCAAGGTTCCGTCCTGGGTCCCCTCCTTTTCTCTCTGTACACCAACTCTCTCGGCTCTGTCATTCACTCACATGGCTTTTCCTACCATAGCTATGCTGATGACACCCAACTAGTCCTCTCTTTCCCCAATCTGAAACACAGGTAGCAGCACGAAGCAGCCTGTCTGACTGACATCTCTCAGTGGATGTCTGCACACCACCTAAAAATTATCCTTGACAAGACTGAACTAATTTTCCTTCCAAGGAAAGGCTCTCCCACCCATGACCTGACTATTACTTTGACAACTCTGTGTTAGCCCCACCCAGACTGCTAGGAACCTGGGTGTGACACTCAACAGTCAACTCTCCTTACTGCCAACATTGCTGCAACAACACGTTCCTGTAGATACATGCTGAACAACATCAGGAGAATACGTCCACTTCTCACTCAGAAGGCGGCGCAGGTCCTGGTCAGTCCAGGTCTGGTATCTCATGCCTAGACTATTGTAACTCCCTCCTGGCAGGTCTACCTGCTAGTGCCATTCGACCTCTGCAGCTCATCCAGAATGCAGCAGCTCGACTGGTCTTTAACCTAAATTCACTCACACCACTCCGCTCCTCCGGACACCCAGATGATAAAGCACCACACACAGAGGGAGTGGCTTTTATGCTCTCCAAAGAAGCACAGAGGGCCCTCATCAGCTGGGAGCCCATTAATTCCAGGTTAATTACTGCAAGATTCCAAACTACCCATAAAAGAATCAACCTCCAACTCATACAGTGTTATGCACCCACCAACAACACTGAGGAGGAAACAAAGGACATTTTCTATAACCAACTACAACAGCTACTCCAGGCCAGGAAAGAAAAAGACATCACTCTACTTATGGGCGACATGAACGCAAAGGTGGGAAACAACAACAGTGGATACCAACTGGTAATGGGGAAACATGGAATCGGCTGCATGAACGAAAACGGTGAGAGATTTGCAGACATCTGTGCTGATTACAATCTGGTCATAGGTGGGACAGTCTTTCCCCATAAACCCATCCACAAAGCCACCTGGATGTCACCTGACCACACTACCGAAAACCAAATCGACCACATATGTATAAACAGGAAGTTCAGGCGCTCTCTCCTAGATGTCCGTGTGAAGAGGGGGGCAGACGCTGGGTCAGACCACCACCTACTGGCTGCAAAACTCCAGCTCAAGCTGAAGCGATGCAACAACCCCATCAACATAAGAACAAAGTAAAAAGTAAAATGCAAGATGCAAAACAGGAGTGCAATGTGAATGTGCAATGTGCAATATGCAATGTGCAATGTAATGTAATGTGTGTTAATGTAACACAGACTTGAGGCGTGGGGGCGGGATAAGAGTCCAAGTCAGTTGGGGGTCCCGGGCCTTGTTGATAAGGCCAACTGCAGCCGGGAAGAAGCTGGTCTTGTGGCGTGAGGTTTTGGTCCTGATGGACCGCAGCCTCCTGCCGGAGGGAAGTACCTTGAAGAGTTTGTGACCCGGGTGGGAAGGATCGGCCACAATCTTACCTGCACGCCTCAGGGTCCTAGAGGCAAACAGGTCCTGTAGAGATGGCAGATTGCAGCCAATCACCTTCTCAGCAGAGCGGATGATACGCTGCAGTCTGCCTTTGTCATTGGCAGTGGCAGCAGCGTACCAGATGGTGATGGAGGAGGTGAGGATGGACTCGATGATGCAGGTGTAGAAGTGCACCATCATTGTCTTTGGCAGGTTGAACTTCTTCAGCTGCCGCAGGAAGTACACCCTCTGTTGAGCTCTTTTGGTGAGGGAGCTGATGTTCAGCTCCCACTTGAGGTCCTGGGAGATGATGGTGCCCAGGAAGCGGAAGGACTCGAGTGTCGACTGGAGTCTCAGGGTGATGGGGGTGGGTGGGGCTGGGTTCCTTCTAAAGTCTACAACCATCTCCACTGTTTTCAGAGCATTGAGCTCCAGGTTGTTCTGACCACACCAGGTCACCAGATGGTCAATCTCCCACCTGTGGCGGACTCATCCCCACCAGAGATGAGCCCAATGAGGGTGGTGTCGTTCACGAACTTAAGGAGTTTGACGGACTGGTGACTGGAGGTGCAGCTGTTGGTATACAGGGAGAAAGTAGAGGGAAAGAACACAACCTTGAGGGGAACCGGTGCTTATGGTCCTGGAATCAGAGACATGCTTCCCCAGCCTCACGTGTTGCCTCCTGTCAGACAGGAAGTCTGTGATCCACCTGCAGGTGGAGTCAGGCACACTCAGCTGGGAGAGCTTGTCCTGTAGCAGAGCCGGAATGATGGTGTTGAAGGCAGAGCTGAAGTCCACAAACAGGATCCTGGCGTAGGTTCCTGAGGAGTCCAGGTGCTGGAGGATGAAGTGAAGCCATGTTTACTGCATCGTCTACAGACCTGTTGGCTCTGTAGGCAAACTGCAGGGGGTCCAGGAGAGGGTCAGTGATGGCTTTGAGGTGGAACAGCACAAGGCGCTCAAATGCCTTCATCACCACAGAGGTCAGGGCGACGGGTCTGTAATCATTGAGTCCAGTGATCTTTGTTTTTTTGGGGACAGGGATGATGGTGGAGGTCTTGAAGCAGGCTGGTACGTGGCATGTCTCCAGTGAGGTGTTAAAAATGGCTGTGAACACCGGAGACAGCTGATCAGCACAGTGTTTCAGGATTGATGGAGAGACAGAGTCTGGCCCGGCTGCTTTGCGGGGGTTCTGTCTCCTGAAGAGTCTGTTGACGTCCCTCTCCAGGATGGAGAGAGTCGTCACTGTGGTAGGGGAGGAGGGAGGGGGCTCTGAGGTGGGCAGTTGTGGAAAGGCGCAGGCCTTTGCTATGGTGGGGGAGGTGCAGTTGATGGGCTGGAGGGTGGTGTCACGGGGGATGGTGTCAGGACTGTCCCATTGTCTTTCAAAGCGACAGTAAAACTCATTCAAGTCGTTGGCCAGGCGTGGGTCGTTAGTGGAGTGGGGGGCTCTAGGCTTACAATTTGTAATCTGCCTAAGCCCTTTCCAGACAGAGGCAGAGTCATTGGCTGAGAACTGGTGTTGGAGTTTCTCAGAGTACAGACGTTTAGCTTCTCTCACCTCCTTGCTAAACCTGTATTTCGACTCTATAAACCTGTCTCTGTCCCCACTCCTGAACGCCTCTTCCTTCTCCAACCTTAACTTTTTGAGTTTGGCTGTGAACCAGGGTTAGTCATTGTTGTAACACACCCTGGTGCATGATGGAACACAGCTGTCCTCACAGAAGCTGATATAAGAAGTCACAGCCTCTGTGTACTCGTCCAGACTGTTTGTAGCAGTCCTGAACACCTCCCAATCTGTACAGTCCAAGCATGCCTGAAGATCCTCCACAGCTTCACTGGTCCACTGCTTTGAAGTCCTCACAACAGGTTTGCAGAGTTTTAGTTTCTGCCTGTATGCAGGAATCAAATGGACCATGACGTGGTCCGAGAGTCCCAGTGCAGCCGGGGGGACGGCGTGATAGGCACTGCTTACTGTGGTGTAACAGTGATCCAGAATGTTCTCCTCTCTGGTCGGGCATTTAATAAATTGTTTGTATTTGGGGAGTTCGCGGGTGAGATTTCCTTTGTTAAAGTCGCCGAGGACAATAACTAAGGAGTCCGGGTTAGTCCGTTCCACACACAGTACCTGGTCGGCGAGCATGCGTTGTGCCTCTTGCACGTTAGCCTGCGGTGGAATGTAAACACCGACCAGAATGAATGAAACAAACTCACGGGGGGAGTAGAAGGGTTTGCATTTGATAAAAAAATATTCCAGATCAGGAGAACAGTGCTGTTGAATCACTGTCACATCATTGCACCAGCCGCAGTTAGTATAGAAGCAGATTCCTCCACCTTTCGTCTTGCCGGAGAGTTCTGTGTGGCGGTCCGCTCTGAAAAGTTGGAAGCCAGCCAACTGCAGCGCAGAGTCCGGTATCGAACCACACAGCCACGTCTCCGTGAAGCACAGAACGGAAGATGAGGAGAAGTCTCTGTTCTTACCAACTAGTAGCTGGAGTTCGTCCAGCTTGTTGCACAGTGAACGCACGTTGGAGAGGAATATACCTGGTAGCGGTGAGCGAAGTCCCCGCTGGCGGAGACGCACAAGCGAACCAGCACGTTTACCTCTCCTCCGTCGCTTCACTGTATGTACGAATGTGAGGGCACCTTTGACCAGAATATCAAAAATTTCGACAGATGAGGCAATGAAAGCATTTCTCTGGTGAAAGAGCTCCCGTTTCTTAGGCAAAACACTGAATTAACTAACAAAACAAGACAAAACATCGCGCACCAACACACCGAGGCAGCCGTCCGCGGCGCCATCTTGTAATCGTCAGATTACAGATGATGATTTCCAGGCACGTGCACAGATAGACCCCTAGTGGTGCTCAAGCACCTGCCCTTTTGCCCTGGATGAGAAAAGTGCCCCTTCTGCTGGAGCCCAATTTTTTCTTCATTCATCAATATTTAAGAATAAAAATTACTCTCTCTGTCATCAATTCCCCCCAAATGTGTTTTGATATCTGACGGGGCATTTATTTGAGTTCTTGTGAGAATTTCGCCCCGACATGCTCCGCGGCGCTCACAAGCCCCCGCCGCGCCCCTCCCTCCTCCTCCTCCACTTAGTGCTCATGCAGTGCTGAGCGCCAGGCCAAACGGCTGCAGCCTACTTCTTCTCTGACCCGCAGCATCAGACAAACAGGTAATGACGGTGTTTGTGCAATCCCCCGACGTTGTTTGGTGATAAATTAACCACAACATTAGCGCTGCTGAAAACATTACGTCGCAACTGGTCCGACGTTTCCTAAAAAATAAACAAACAAAAAACTCACGAAATCCGTGATTTCAAAGCCTTGTCCAGCTGTTTACTGATGTTTGTCATGTTTAATGAAGAGAGAGAGGGAGAGAGATACAGGCAGGCAGACAGACAAACAGGCAGGCAGGCAGACAGGCAGGCAGGCAGAGAATTTAAAGGCAGTTTTACTGTTCTACAAATTAGACAAGTTCACTAGTTTTGTTTCATTTAAAATCGTAATTATTGAAATGAAAGGTAGGTCTTAAGTTGAGCTACATGACAGTCTGGTGAGGTATATTGTGGTATATTATTAGTGTAATGCTGCTTATGCTTCAACTCTGTCAGAAAACAGTAAAAAAATGTGTGTGTACTGTGTTGTCAGCTTTATAGAGATTATGTAAGTCACTCTTGATTATTATGCACAACATTGATTTATCTCATTTTCAAAATTTGCAGCATAATGCCAAGAAAAGAGAGACTCCAAAAGCAGAAGGACAGGGAACTGCAGCAAGCAGCTCAGGGTAGCAGCTCTCTTTTATCTTGGATCAGGCCATCAACTAGTAAAACAAATGAGGGAGAATCAGTAACCCTACCTGGTCCAGAGGAGCCCATCACAGATGAGGAAGGACAGACAGAGTGTAGGACTGAGTTATGTTCAGGGGCAGCAACAGAAACAGTGTTGCCTGAGGAGATGAGTCAAGAAGAGGGTGAAGTGACAGCAGCTCCCTTTACATCACAGCAAGGGCATGTGGAGGAAAGAGCTGTTGATGAAAGTGAGGATGCAATTTCAAAAATAGCCACCATGCCATATCCTACAGATCTGTCCCATGTTGAAGCATTTCACATCAGGTGCAATGAGAGATACATTGCTATGTGCTGCAGTGTAGGGCCCTGTCAACCAGAAATGTTTTTTCCCAAAAATGCTGAAGGGCGGTCATTCCAAAAGCATTGGTTTTCTGGAAATGTGTGGCTGGAGTATTCCCCAAGTTCTGATTCAATGCATTGTTCCAGTTGTCGGCTTTTTCGACCTGAAGATAGATATAAAAGCAGAAAGGAGTGGAGAAATGGGATCAGAAAGTGGAATACTGCTCTTGAAAAAATCAAGCAGCACTCTGTCACAGAGGTCCTGTTAAGACTAAAATCTATGTTTTCCTTTGAATATTTGTTAAGACTAAAATCTATGTTTTTCTTTGAATATGTGTCTGTGAAGATGGCAATGAAACTGAACTCTAAACAAGTGCAGTGTGTTGGACAGGGGTGGGGGCAGGGGCAGTTTGGGCTGAATATGTGGGAAAATGTGCGGCCTTCACATAGTGACTGATAGAAGCCGTTGCTGGCTGGTTTTAATCTTGAAGTTGATTGTTGTGTGTGTGTGTGCGTCACATCACAGTTCAGTCTTGCACCTGTCTGATAATGCCTGTTTGAGAAGACTGTACATCTGTGGCAGACAATACACTGTACTTTAACTTGTTCTCATACCTAACTTACTATATTACAGCATAAACTCCATTAGCTTTATTTCAAAAATCACACATAGATGAATGCACTGTTTTCTTAAAAAACTGTGACATACCCTTAGAAAGAATTCAAGCAGCGGCCACTAGGGTCTGAAGGACAGATAGGAAAGACGTTGTTTTGTCTAGAAAATGCGCATGCCATACTGAAAGCTCACAAGCTGTCAGCCGATTCAAGGCTTGTTTTAAAACACCAAACCAAACACTGTCAGAATGTGAAGATTTGTCCCAGCTACTGTCAAAGGAGGGACGAAACTGGGAGCGGCTCCTCATCATTGGTGAATTCCAGTGCCTTGAGGCTGGGACCAGCCTGTGCACTAGCCACGTGACTCCCCCTCCTGCTGAAGTTCTACCTATTATTATAAATATTGCACCTGTCGTCCACTCGGGGCGACTCTTGACTTCCCCGTCGGTATTAGGCGGCTTGGGGTTGTACGTTGAGTGCCC
This sequence comes from Hippoglossus stenolepis, assembly GCF_022539355.2. NCBI lineage: Eukaryota > Metazoa > Chordata > Actinopteri > Pleuronectiformes > Pleuronectidae > Hippoglossus > Hippoglossus stenolepis. The sequence continues at coordinate 25,593,062 of NC_061490.1, forward strand.
ATAGCTATGTAGTAGCTGTTCATTGCTTCTAAATAAATACTTTTTTGAACCAGACCGACTCTACCATCTCTACCTAAGGAAAAAACAACACGACAGTCCACATGACAAGCATGGTGAGGTGGACCAATTACAAAAAAAAGGCACTCCAGACTTCATTTGATGTATCAGATGTAAAGGGAGTGGAAGCCAGAGAGCGAGAGAGGCAGACAAACAGAGAGATACTGACCAGGTTAATAGATCTCACAGTGTATCTCGCAAGGCAGGGACTAGCATTCCGAGGTGATAATGAGAGTAACTCAAGTAACAACCGTGGTAACTTTCTGGAACTCGTGAATCTATTTTCCCGCTATGACAGTGTGCTGAAGATGCATACAGAAAATATTGGAAGAGTGAAAGTCACCAAGAAAAGGCCCCAGGTGTCACTGCTGTCAAACAGAAGCCAAAATGACCTGATCACAGCACTGGGTACTTACATCAGGAGGGAGATCCAAAGAGAAATCCAAGAAGCTGAAATGTACTCTATTCTCTTGGATGAGACCACCGATGTTTCCCACAAAGAACAGGTGTCATTTGTAGTGCGATATCTACATCAAAAGCAAATAAAAGAGAGATTTATCGAAGTTTGCAACATTGATACAACAACAGGCCAGGAACTGGAGAATACTGTAGTCTCCCTTCTACAGAAGAATGGTCTGGAGCTGAAAAACATGTATGGCCAGGGCTACGATGGAGCAGCCAACATGAGTGGCATGTACAAAGGTCTTCAAGCCAGAATACGCACACTCAATGAGAAGGCCCTCTATGTGCACTGCAAAGCACACTGCCTGAACTTGGTCCTGGTGGAAGCCTCAAAGTCAAATAAGCACTTTGTGACCTTCTTCAACCTCGTGGAGAAGCTGTATGCCTTTTGCAGTGGCTCCTCAAAGCGCCATGCTGCTTTAGTTAGATTGCAGCAGTCACTGCATCCAGAGGGACACATTGTGGAGCTCAAGAGGCTGTCAGATACCCGTTGGGCTTGCAGGGAACAAGCACTGAAGGCCCTTCAGAGAAATCTGGAAGCTATAATGATGCTCCTCAATGAGATCTGTGAAAGAAATCCACCTGACCTGGCCCTAGGGGATGCAAAAATGTACAAAAATGCGATTAACTTCGCATTCATCCTCTGCATGGAAATCACCACCCCAGCATTTGAAGTCACTGCTCTTGCATCAAACGCTCTGCAAGAAGAAAGCCTGGACCACTCCACAGCCTACAAGCTAATTGATGGTGTAATTCACACAATACAAGCATTGAGGTCTGAGGAGAAGTTTGCCGAGATATTTCAAGGTGCGTCAGAGAAGGCAGAGGCTCTCAACATTCCTTTACCTACTGTTGTGCCTGGTCAGGAGAGGAAACGGAAAGTGCCAGTGCGTTTCCAACACAGCACAACTGCATCGCAAGTGAGTGATGAGATTGACTCTGTGGAGTCATACTACAGGTCGAATGTGTACTACACATTTATTGATACCTTGACTGCGGAGCTCAACAGGAGATTCCAGGCGAGCATCACTAGAAGTCCAACTGGCACAATCATACGGTCCTTCCACTCTCTAACAGTGTGTGCCAACTGGACAAGCACCCCAAACCCAGAGGCAGAGGAAGCTGTCCATGTTCTTTGCGACTTCTATGAGGAAAATGAGGACCAGCTGAAGACAGAGCTAAAGGTGTTCCACTCCAGCTTTCCCTCGAAGAACCTGCAAGAAATCCTTGCCATTGTGGAGGAGAACACTGGCCAGCTCATCTTTCCAACATTTGTGAAGATGGTAAGGATCTATGCAACACTGCCAGTGACAACAGCTTCAGTGGAAAGATCCTTTTCAAAACTGAAGATAATAAAGAACAGGCTCAGGAGTCTCTGTGGGGAAGAAAGACTCTCCGACCTTCTCCTGCTTGCCATTGAGCAAGACATTGAAATAAATCACAGTGAAGTAATAAAAATCTTCCAAGAGATGGCACCAAGGAGGATGCTCCTGTGAAGATCCTTTAATTTATTCAGAGCAGAGTTTTGATAAGTTTTAAGTTAGAATATTTTTTGATTATTTAACATATTATTTGGTAATACAATATGGCCTTGTTTTGTCTGTTTTTGCCTGTTATTCATTTATTTATTCAATTTGAAAATTTGAGTTAGTTTGTTAACAAATATAAATATAAGTTGAAAATATCCTACTGTGTTTTTTATTTATTTATTTATTTATTATTATTATTTTTAATTTCATAAATAATTTTGGCGATGGGTGCCGTTTTTTTGGTTTGAGCACCTGCCCCCCAAAATGTCTGTGCACGTGCCTGATGATTCCATGTCTTTTTTTCATATTATGTTTTATGAAACGCCTCTTTGTATAAGTTCTGGCTTTTGTGAACTTGTGACCCGTGCTTGTTGCTTACTATTAAAAAGACTCAAAGGCAACTCCAGTCTGAGAATTTCATTATTTCAAATCTCAAGATGAATTTCCATCTTCCATTCCATTCTTTCCACACTGTCAAGAACATATGTTTAGAGACTTATCTTTTCTGAAACTGTAGCTCAATCAACTTTCACTGATAAATGTCTTTCACTTGTAGGAGACTTATGCCCACACTCCTATCATCAAATGGATTGGTCCAAGGCCATGCTTACGCTGTCACAGGTGTCAAACAGGTAGAGAATGTGGTGGAAAAATAACTAAGTGTGGTTGAAACCTATTTTGTAGTTGAAGAGTAACTTTTTGCATACCTGTCTAACGCCGGGTTTACACCGGACGCGCAGCGCCATTCTCAAGCGCGCAGCCACCTGGCTGTTCACACCGGACGCGCATTTCTCCTTTTATGACCTGAAACCTGTATGACCTTTCTATATACCTGTATGAACTTTCTATTACTTATTGACTGTCCAAGAATCTAATGGAAACGTATGCAAATCATTTATTCCTGTGTCTGAATTCTGTCTCAAACTACGCCTACAGAACCAGTCTGAACTGGCTCAGGCAAACAGCCTTGTTCTCCTATATAAGATCCTTGCATTTGACTGTTCTCCATCTTCACTCTGAGATCCCTGTGACTCTCTGTGTTGATCCTTTCTGCAGAAAGCCCCTATTAAAATACACGTAGATAAATTTGATGTTCCAGCCTCTTGTATTTCCAGATTTCCATCACAAGAATTATTCATTGAAACATTGCACTTAGGACTGGAGGTGAATCCATCCCTTCTTGGCAAACTAAAAGTTGTGTTGTCATGTTACTTAATCATTTCTGAAATAATTTCTTATTCTTATTTCATGGCACATAATCATGGTGCCTTCATCTGTGATGACTGATGACCAGACAACAAGTCGAGCTAAACTTGTAAACCTTGTGCATTTGTGGAACCCCTGGGGCGAAGGAGAGTGGAACGGAGACTGGAGCAATGGGTAAGAAAAATTCATGTATAAGTGACGGTCACTCTGATTCGTTGTGGCAAAAACATTGAGATAACTTTTGCAATGACAAAATAAGTGAGACACAAACACACAAACTCATACTACACATTCCTATTTTCATATGACAAAGCTAACATGTACACAGAGAGGCCTGTTAAACGCTGAAGTATCTGGTTACTGTAAACTGGTTTTGCTACTAATTGTGATATTATCCACTGAATGTCTTCTCTTGAAGGCAATTATTCATTACACAAAATCACACCTCCTTTGTTGAGAAGAAAGTTTTCAAGCAGCTGTTTCTGTACTTCAGGGCCTTTAAGGTTGAAAACACCCGTCTTTGCCATTTTTGTACTGAAATGATACATTTTCTTAAAGGTCGTCACTCTGGCAAACCGTGAGTGTTGAGGATCGTGAGATGTGTCTTTCAGTGGGTGATGATGGCGAGTTTTGGTCAGCAAAATGTTGCCACAATGTGGGAATCTTATTTAAGCAGATATTTTCTGTACCAGTCACACTCACAGAGCAGCAACTGTAAATCAGTGTGTCATATTGTAAATGTTAGATACTGTATCAACAAATGCTTGACAATGGCTGCAAATAGAAAAACACTTCCTGTGAACTATCAAAACTTGTGTGTTATCTAATTGAATCTTGCTTTGATAGGATGACCCTGGAAGACGTCTGTGAAGTCTTCGATGATCTTAGCATCTGCAGCATGACTCCAAACTTCCTCGATGGAAACTCCTCTTGTCACTGGAAGTCCTCTGTGTTTGCAGGCAGATGGGTTTCGGGAGCCACTGCTGGAGGATGCATGAATAACAGAGGTACTGATATATCTGCAATAAGAACTGTTTTCTGTTGAAATAGAATATTCATATGTTATTATTATCCCTAGCACGCCATCATATAGGAATCATTCTTTCTCATGAACTATCACTGAACTTGCTGATATTTGCTTTGCTGCTCTGGGACAGGTTTTAACAAACTATATAATATAAACTCTAATCATCAGCATGTTACACGAAAAACCCAATCTATCTTTATTAGAATGTAGCTGCAGTATATTCTATAAAAGATAAAGTTATTGTTAAACTAACAAGATATCTATGGTCTGGTCTGACTTTTAACTTCATATCAGTACACAAACATTTGATTTGATCTCAAGTGAGAAATAAAACTTGTTTCTCTCTTTTGTCTCCCAGACAGTTTTTGGACTAATCTACAGTATCAGTTCAAGATTAAAGGTCAATATTCAGAGAAAGATGAGAGAGAGAGAAACACAATTGGGTCTCTCATTAAAAAAAAAAGTGGAATCGACACATGATCCAGAATTCGACACATGATCCAGAATTCAGATTCTCTGTCTTTGAAATAAATGTTGTTCTATATTGTTTCTGTCACAGTGTGTGACCCAATATGTACATAACATGCTTACAGTAGATATGGAAATATGCTGCTGTTGTCAGATTCTGTGAAAACAAACCTGTAGACCATGGTTTGCCCTGAATTAAAATGTACTGGAATGGTACTTCTATAATTAGAAACTGACAGAACAAAACAAATAATTATTCATTTATCATCTAGAAAATTACAATCACATCCTCTCTAGCCTGGGATACTGGACAAAAGGTTTCACTTATGATTTCACATGTATAATTTAGCTAATAACAATATAAGCCTTACAGAAGAGTATAAATCGCCCAAAAAGTATTTCTAGGTTCAAAGGGCAGATTTGAGTCTTTCTCAATCTGCTATGTAACTGTATATATACATTTATTAATGATATCATTATCTTAACTTGAAAAAACGAGAAGTAATTAATTTCCTTATTTCCCCAACATGGCCTCACCATGTGCTGATTCCACTCAAGGTGTCTGAACAAGTAAGAAATCATTTCATGTCAGTCATTGTTCACAGTCTCCATCCACACTGTGCAGCTCTTCCATGACCTGAAGGGAACTGAAGTGTCCATGTATTTTTACAGGACAAGGCACACAAGGGCAAGTTCACAGCCTCTTTCTTCAGCTCTCACACACCTGTGGCTCAAACCAAAACCTACATGAACGCACGTGAGGTGATGGAGATCCTCACGCTGAAGTCTGGTGAATACCTGATCATGCCGTCGTCTTCAGTCCCAATGAGACGGCCTCATCCTGACCATCCACTGCAAGACAGAGACCCATGTCTAGTATGACCTCACTACTTGTCTCAGTCAATCATTGATGGACACAATGTAGAAAAATAATCTGTATGGCACATGACACACGTTATTGGTTTTCATGTTGTGTTGATAGAAAAAATGATTGAGAAAAAACGAAAACCACTCATCACATGCGCTGGAAAAGTATTTTTGACCCACAATGTAAAAGGTCACATTAAGTTGAGTTTAGGTTAATTATATAAAGTTAAACATATATACATTAAACACACCAATTATTTTCATTATATTTCGTTAAGTCACCATGACAGAAAACACTTAAAGGGCCCATATATACACCTTTCTGGGATTTAATTTGAGGTATTGGTACCCCTAAGATGACATATCAGTGGTTTAAAGTCGAAAAAACTGCTGCAATGTGTATTTCCATGTCCTTTCTTCTGCCTCTCTCTGGAGCTGCAGACAGAACAGGCTGTTTTCGCCTGCCTCTTGAATCCCTCCTCTGATTGGTTGACTGCACTTTGAGTGACACGCGACCAGGCCTATCACCGTTCTCATTCTGGCGCATTCACCCTGGTAAACACAGCTGAGAGACATGTTGGTATGTTTGGATACCGCTATAGAAGACCAGCCACATATTTACAGTCGGTTACAACAGGATGTTTCTGAACGGTTAGTTACACCGTCATCATGTTTGTTGAAGTTTTAGCAGGACAGTCGGCCAATGTAGGAGTAACATCCTGAGTTACAGTACGGAGTTTCACTACGGAGTTTAAACATGTAGTAGCGTAGACTTTAATCCGTAGTGAGCACACCGACACAGCACGTAAGAAGAAATAAAGCGTAAGCGCTGGCTTCAAACAGTAACATTCTTAGGAGGAATGTGCACAGACACATTCTCTTCCTTGCGTCCCTCCACGATGCAGTGTTTCTTCAGTGTTGTTTGTTGTGGTTAGCCTGTGGTAGCTAACAAGCTGCTGGCTCAGCAACATGTCTGCTTAGTGTCACGTTCGGTGTGGAGGTGACGGGGAGCCGGGGTGGTGGGTTCGGAGACTGGACTGGTACCGGCTGGGTGGGGCTCCCTTCAGGTAATTACGAATAGTAAAAGCCCAGAAAATGTATTTTACACAATATGGGCC
>NC_061490.1:25600295-25627635 GCF_022539355.2 Hippoglossus stenolepis
AATGTAATTTATGTGTAATTTATTTGTATCTCATGGCGAGATGAAGCTTCATGAAGCATTGAAGCTTTCCATCCAATTGGTTCACTCATGGGCCGAAGCTTCATGGTGCTTCATTTGCTCTACTGCGCCATCAAGTGGACAATAAATGTAAAACAGGCAGAGTGATTATAATGACACCATCGCTTTGAATTGAATAAATGAATGAATGATGTTTGTGATGCCAATACATAAATTATGAACTCATTAATTTGGTGTCTGTCTTCATGATACAATGGTGGGGTCAAAAGGGAAAGTGGAAACAAATGGGGCAGAGGGTTGTGATGTGACTGTGCTTGTGTTACTAGGGACAACATGTAACACGTAAAATATGGACATTTTATTCATTTTTATTTAAAAGTACAAACGCGCAATAAAGTCCCAAGTCCACAAAATGTGAGGGGGGCCATTGCGTTTCGCTGCCCCTTATATTTCGATTCGCACGCCCAACCCGCGAACCATTTCCTGACTCAGTCACGTGGTACGGCCGGCTCGCGAGGCTTTGAACGTCACCACATACGTCATCAACACGAGCCTCGACACGGAAGGACACATCACTACTTTACACCATCTGTGCTTTTACTTTTCAAGTGGGATCCTCTTGTTACTGCTCAGACTCCACATGTGACACTTTCTCACGCACACACACACACACACACACGTCTTTGTGAAGCTAACGAGCTCAAATGAAAAAGGGCGTTCGCTTTTATTTGCAGTGACAGAGCTGTCGTTAGCCTGGCTAAGCTAGCAGCTAGCAGCTAGCTAGTCTCTAAACGTATTTGTATTGAAACGTGAGAACAACGGACACAGAAGGTAAAAATGTGCTTTTGTGTGATTAGAGACGTGATCAGCAGCAACATTAACATCATTTGATGAAGAGTAAATGAGATAAACTTAACTCTACATGTGACACTTCAGCTTTGTTGATAACTGGGAGGCTAAGCTAATCTTTCTATTCATCCATCTTCGCGAAGACCCGCCCCTAGCACGCCCAAGATCGTCTACGCACAGGACCAGTCACTCTGTCGATGTTCACAAACCCACCGCACCAACACAAGGGAGACAACAACTTGAAACTAGAGAATGTGATTGTGAGCAGCGCGCCTCCTGCCGGGTCCAGGTTCTGTTTCAGTTTGAGAGAGAGAGACACAGACTGGCTGCTTGAAGAGAGAGAATGAGAGAGAGAGCGGGTCTACTGGCCCGTTTGAAAAAAGTGAAATCTTTCCACTTTGCAACTGTCTAAGACATCAAAGTTTCCTTTGAACTATGATCACTGACACTGTCACTCGTTCCTTTGATGAAGGCTCCCATTTACTCCCATTAAAATATTTCCCGCTGTTTTTCAAAATTTACAAGCGAACCGTTTGGCGAAAGTCTTAGAATAAACAGATCACACCTTTCCCGACCGAGCCGCACGTTTTGATGGCAGAAGAACTAAGAATAAGAAGAAGAAGAAGAAGTATGTGTAATAATAATATTATGTGTGCAGTAATGCAATGAATAACTAGAAAATGGAAGTTTTGAATGTGTGCAGCGTGCTTACGGCCGGGTCCAGAGAGTGTTTCAGTTTGACAGAGAGAGAGAGAGAGAGAGAGAGAGAGAGAGATACTGAGTAACCCAGGTCTACTGGTCCGTTTGAAAAAGGTGAAATCTTTCGACTTTGCAACTGTCTAAGACATCAAAGATTCCTTTGATCTATGACATTAGACAGAGACACCTACACTCTAGCGAAGCCCTCGAACAACGTGCGATCGTTCCAAAACAATAAGCCCAATTTGTGAAATAAAGACACCGTGAGAATCCCAAGACTTTGCCGAACGTGATGGGAGCGAGATTCTTCAGGTGGCTGAAGACTCACATGAGACCACTTCTATGTTTTACATTTACACCCAGATGTTTGAGTTGAAACTGTGTTCAGTGTCTCGTTTTTTCTGACTTATTTTGGGATAAAAGCAACATATAAAACACTTGTCTGGTCTAAAGCTCCGAGCACAGAGCCGTCTTCTTCTTCACTGTCACCATCCTCATCAGAAGAGTGCGATGGCCGTTACTCCTCCACAGGCCGGATGCCCTTGGCCTCCTCCATCTTCCTCAGGCTCTCGTCCCATTGGGTGAACTGCTTGGACAGCAGGAACATCTGTCAATCACACTTCAAAGGGTCAGTGGGGGGAGCTTTTGTCTGTAGCTGGTCAGAGGTCAGTGAGACAAGGTGTACATTTCTTTACAATGGCTGAAGGACACATAAGTTAACACTAACAGAAAAGAGTCAGACTGGTTTTACTGCAAAATGGATGATTTAAGCATTAAGGTATCGTTTATCCGTGTCTTTTATCCCTGGAGACATGAGACGACGACAAAAGTCTGTAACTATATGAAGTTTAACATTCTTATGGCTCTTAAACAGTTTGCGTCTGATATTTTGAATTTTTTTACCATTTTGTTGTATTCCTCAAAAAGCTTCTTTACTTCCAGCGACTGAACTTCAGTCTGGTCCTGTGAAAGATCCAGAGGAGTCAACAGATTAAATGAGAGACACACACACACACACACACACACACACACACACACACACACACACACACACACACACACACACACACACACACACACACACACACACACACACACACACACACACACACACACACACACACACACACACACACAAAGAGGTTGAAGGAGAGAAAGAAAAGGTGGTTACCTGTTCTTTAATGTGAATCTGAGATAGACGCTGTAACTTGGTAGCGTGCTCTGGTACATCTGTGAACAACAGAAATACATGTGGGATGAACCTCCAGTGCTGAGGTGGTTTGTCCTCGAGTCTCATGATGTCCTGTCAGGTGAACTCACCTCTGATGTAGGTGCTGTCCAGCAGCGGCTGGAGGCTGCTGACCTGCTCCAGCAAAGCAGCCTGGGAGAGCAGGAAGTCCTCCTCTGTACACACAGCAGCACCACAATGAGTAGGTGATAACTTACATAATGTATTATATCAACACTAAGCTTCACATGTAAAACACAACACATGAGAAATATTCAAATTTAGAGCCATATAAACTAAATACACAATATGAAAGTTGTCTTTCATTTGATTAATCTGTCCCAGAATATTACCAGCGAGGATGAACTCCAGCTTCATAGCGTCCGGTACGGTGATGTGGTCCGTGAACTGGGGGTCCAGGTACTTCATAAGGTCCTCAACTGCACCACAACAACAAGGTGCTCAACAAACAAAGAAGAAAATCTGACCAAACAAAAATCCAGCACCGACATTTTGAATTTCAAACTTGCAATTTCAAGCCCTTAAACATTTTTAATGTTCAGTGGGAAACGTGAATGAAATTGGTTTATATTACATTTTAATATTGTAGCCTTGCAATGTTTCTTCACCTGCTCTTTGAGTATCTTGATGTATGAAAATAAAAAGTAACACCATGTTTCTGTGTAATCTAGGTTGTCAGTACTGATCCAAATCGGTGTGTGACTCACTCTTCTTGTGCAGGATCTTCACTCGTTCTCTTTTGTTGGCTGTGTTCGTCAGACCTGCCTGGATCCGGCACCCATCGCCAAAATTATTTATGAAATTAAAAATAATAATAATAATAAATAAATAAAAAACACAGTAGGATATTTTCAACTTATATATTTATTTTTGTTAACAAACTAACTCAAATTATCAAATTGAATAAATAAATGAATAACAGGCAAAAACAGACAAAACAAGGCCATATTGTATTACCAAATAATATGTTAAATAATCAAAAAATATTCTAACTTAAAACTTATCAAAACTCTGCTCTGAATAAATTAAAGGATCTTCACAGGAGCATCCTCCTTGGTGCCATCTCTTGGAAGATTTTTATTACTTCACTGTGATTTATTTCAATGTCTTGCTCAATGGCAAGCAGGAGAAGGTCGGAGAGTCTTTCTTCCCCACAGAGACTCCTGAGCCTGTTCTTTATTATCTTCAGTTTTGAAAAGGATCTTTCCACTGAAGCTGTTGTCACTGGCAGTGTTGCATAGATCCTTACCATCTTCACAAATGTTGGAAAGATGAGCTGGCCAGTGTTCTCCTCCACAATGGCAAGGATTTCTTGCAGGTTCTTCGAGGGAAAGCTGGAGTGGAACACCTTTAGCTCTGTCTTCAGCTGGTCCTCATTTTCCTCATAGAAGTCGCAAAGAACATGGACAGCTTCCTCTGCCTCTGGGTTTGGGGTGCTTGTCCAGTTGGCACACACTGTTAGAGAGTGGAAGGACCGTATGATTGTGCCAGTTGGACTTCCAGTGATGCTCCCCTGGAATCTCCTGTTGAGCTCCGCAGTCAAGGTATCAATAAATGTGTAGTACACATTCGACCTGTAGTATGACTCCACAGAGTCAATCTCATCACTCACTTGCGATGCAGTTGTGCTGTGTTGGAAACGCACTGGCACTTTCCGTTTCCTCTCCTGACCAGGCACAACAGTAGGTAAAGGAATGTTGAGAGCCTCTGCCTTCTCTGACGCACCTTGAAATATCTCGGCAAACTTCTCCTCAGACCTCAATGCTTGTATTGTGTGAATTACACCATCAATTAGCTTGTAGGCTGTGGAGTGGTCCAGGCTTTCTTCTTGCAGAGCGTTTGATGCAAGAGCAGTGACTTCAAATGCTGGGGTGGTGATTTCCATGCAGAGGATGAATGTGAATTAATCGCATTTTTGTACATTTTTGCATCCCCTAGGGCCAGGTCAGTTGGATTTCTTTCACAGATCTCATTGAGGAGCATCATTATAGCTTCCAGATTTCTCTGAAGGGCCTTCAGTGCTTGTTCCCTGCAAGCCCAACGGGTATCTGACAGCCTCTTGAGCTCCACAATGTGTCCCTCTGGATGCAGTGACTGCTGCAATCTAACTAAAGCAGCATGGCGCTTTGAGGAGCCACTGCAAAAGGCATACAGCTTCTCCACGAGGTTGAAGAAGGTCACAAAGTGCTTATTTGACTTTGAGGCTTCCACCAGGACCAAGTTCAGGCAGTGTGCTTTGCAGTGCACATAGAGGGCCTTCTCATTGAGTGTGCGTATTCTGGCTTGAAGACCTTTGTACATGCCACTCATGTTGGCTGCTCCATCGTAGCCCTGGCCATACATGTTTTTCAGCTCCAGACCATTCTTCTGTAGAAGGGAGACTACAGTATTCTCCAGCTCCTGGCCTGTTGTTGTATCAATGTTGCAAACTTCGATAAATCTCTCCTTTATTTGCTTTTGATGTAGATATCGCACTACAAATGACACCTGTTCTTTGTGGGAAACATCGGTGGTCTCATCCAAGAGAATAGAATACATTTCAGCTTCTTGGATTTCTCTTTGGATCTCCCTCCTGATGTAAGTACCCAGTGCTGTGATCAGGTCATTTTGGCTTCTGTTTGACAGCAGTGACACCTGGGGCCTTTTCTTGGTGACTTTCACTCTTCCAATATTTTCTGTATGCATCTTCAGCACACTGTCATAGCGGGAAAATAGATTCACGAGTTCCAGAAAGTTACCACGGTTGTTACTTGAGTTACTCTCATTATCACCTCGGAATGCTAGTCCCTGCCTTGCGAGATACACTGTGAGATCTATTAACCTGGTCAGTATCTCTCTGTTTGTCTGCCTCTCTCGCTCTCTGGCTTCCACTCCCTTTACATCTGATACATCAAATGAAGTCTGGAGTGCCTTTTTTTTGTAATTGGTCCACCTCACCATGCTTGTCATGTGGACCTCTGTGACAGAGTGCTGCTTGATTTTTTCAAGAGCAGTATTCCACTTTCTGATCCCATTTCTCCACTCCTTTCTGCTTTTATATCTATCTTCAGGTAGAAAAAGCCGACAACTGAAACAATGCATTGAATCAGAACTTTTTAATGCCACACATTTCCAGAAAACCATTCCAGAAAATGCTTTTGGAATGACCGCCCTTCAGCATTTTTGGGAAAAAACATTTCTGGTTGACAGGGCCCTACACTGCAGCACATAGCAATGTAGCTCTCATTGCACCTGATGTGAAATGCTTCAACATGGGACGGATCTGTAGGATATGGCATGGTGGTTATTTTTGAAATTGCATCCTCACTTTCATCAACAGCCCTTTCCTCCACATGCCCTTGCTGTGATGTAAAGGGAGCTGCTGTCACTTCACCCTCTTCTTGACTCATCTCCTCAAGCAACACTGTTTCTGTTGCTGCCCCTGAACATAACTCAGTCCTACACTCTGTCTGTCCTTCCTCATCTGTGATGGGCTCCTCTGGACCAGGTAGGGTTACTGATTCTCCCTCATTTGTTTTACTAGTTGATGGCCTGATCCAAGATAAAAGAGAGCTGCTACCCTGAGCTGCTTGCTGCAGTTCCCTGTCCTTCTGCTTTTGGAGTCTCTCTTTTCTTGGCATTATGCTGCAAATTTGGTAAATGAGATAAATCAATGTTGTGCATAATAATCAAGAGTGACGTACATAATCTCTATAAAGCTGACAACACAGTACACACACATTTTTTTTTACTGTTTTCTGACAGAGTTGAAGCATAAGCAGCATTACACTAATAATATACCACAATATACCTCACCAGACTGTCATGTAGCTCAACTTAAGACCTACCTTTCATTTCAATAATTACGATTTTAAATGAAACAAAACTAGTGAACTTGTCTAATTTGTAGAACAGTAAAACTGCCTTTAAATTCTCTGTCTGCCTGTATCTCGCTCCCTCTCTCTCTTCATTAAACATGACAAACGTCAGTAAACAGCTGGACAAGGCTTTGAAATCACGGATTTCGTGAGTTTTTTGTTTGTTTATTTTTTAGGAAACGTCGGACCAGTTGCGACGTAATGTTTTCAGCAGCGCTAATGTTCACAGTCAGAGTCCACGTCCATGTCAGCATGCTCATCGTCACCATGACAAACAGCAGGCCTCTGTTCAGCAGGGCAGTCCTCAGCATCTTTATTCTGCCCGGTCCTGATCACAGACCCACCGGGCCACTACCACCCGCGTCCCCAACCACAGGGCCACCGGGCACCGGGCCGCTAACACCCACGTCCCCGACCACAGGACCACCGGGCACCTTGCCGCTAACACCCGCGTCCCAACCACAGAGCCACCTGGCACCGGGCCGCTAACACCCGCGTCCCCGACCACAGGGCCACCGGGCACCGGGCCACTAACACCCGCGTCCCCGACCACAGGGCTACCGGGCACCGGGCTGCTACAACCCGCATCCCCGACCACAGGTCCACCGGGCACCGGGCCACTAACACCAGCCCCTGACCACAGGGCCACCGGCACCGGGCCGCGAACACCCGCGTCCCTGACCACAGGGCCACCGGGCACCTTGCCGCTAACACCCGCGTCCCAACCACAGAGCCACCTGGCACCGGGCCGCTAACACCTGCGTCCCCGACCACAGGGCCACCGGGCACCGGGCCGCTAACACCCGCGTCCCCGACCACAGAGCCACCTGGCACCGGGCCGCTAACACCTGCGTCCCGACCACAGGGCTAACGGGCACTGGGCCGCTAACACCTGCGTCCCCGACCACAGGGCCACCGGGCCGCTAACACCTGCGTTCCCAACCACAGAGCCACCGAGCACCGGGCCGCCGGGCACCGGGCCGCTAACACCCGCGTCCCCAACCACAGGGCCACCGGGCACCTTGCCGCTAACACCCGCGTCCCAACCACAGAGCCACCTGGCACCGGGCGGCTAACACCCGCGTCCCCGACCACAGGGCCAACGGGCACCGGGCCGCTACAACCCGCGTCCCTGACCACAGGGCCACCGGGCACCTTGCCGCTAACACCCGCGTCCCTGACCACAGGGCCACCTGGCACCGGGCCGCTAACACCTGCGTCCCCGACCACAGGGCCACCGGGCACCGGTCACTGACACCCGCGTCCCCGACCACAGGGCCACTGGGCACCGGGCCGCTAACACCGCGTCCCGACCACAGGGCCACCGGGCACCGGGCCGCTAACACCCGCGTCCCGACCACAGAGCCACCGGGCACCGGCCGCTAACACCTGCGTCCCCGACCACAGGGCCACCGGGCCGCTAACACCTGCGTTCCCAACCACAGAGCCCCCGGGCACCGGCCGCTAACACCCGCGTCCCGACCACAGGGCCACCGGGCACCGGGCGCTAACACCCGCGCCCCGACCACAGGGCCACTGGGCACCGGGCCGCTAACACCCGCGTCCCCGACCACAGGGCCACCGGGCACCGGGCCGCTAACACCAGCGCCCCGACCACAGAGCCACCGGGCACCGGGCCGCTAACACCCGCGTCCCCGACCACAGGGCCACCGGGCCGCTAACACCTGCGTTCCCAACCACAGAGCCACCGGGCACCGGGCCGCTAACACCCGCGTCCCCGACCACAGGGCCAACGGGCACCGGGCCGCTACAACCCGCGTCCCTGACCACAGGGCCACCGGGCACCTTGCCGCTAACACCCGCGTCCCAACCACAGAGCCACCTGGCACCGGGCCGCTAACACCTCGTCCCCGACCACAGGGCCACCGGGCACCGGGCCGCTGACACCCGCGTCCCCGACCACAGGGCCACTGGGCACCGGGCCGCTAACACCCGCGTCCCGACCACAGAGCCACCGGGCACCGGGCCGCTAACACCTGCGCCCCGACCACAGGGCCACCGGGCCGCTAACACCTGCGTCCCCAACCACAGGGCCACCGGGCCGCTGACACCCGCGTCCCCGACCACAGGGCCACAGGGCCACCGGGCCGCTAACACCCGCGTCCCCGACCACAGAGCCACCGGGCACCGGGCCGCTAACACCCGCGTCCCCGACCACAGGGCCACCGGGCACCGGGCCGCTAACACCCGCGTCCCGGACAACAGAGCCACCGGGCACCGGGCCGCTAACACCTGCGTCCCCGACCACAGAGCCACCGGGCACCGGCCGCTAACACCTACGTCCCGACCACAGGGCCACCGGGCCGCTAACACCTGCGTCCCGAACCACAGGGCCACCGGGCACCGGGCCGCTAACACACGGTCCCGACCACAGGGCCACCGGGCACCGGGCCGCTAACACCTGCGTCCCCGACCACAGAGCCACCGGCCTGGGCCGCTAACACCTGCGTTCACAACCACAGAGCCACCGGGCACCGGGCCGCTAACACCCGCGTCCCCGACCACAGGGCCACCGGGCCGCTACCACCGGTCCCCACCACAGGGCCACCAGGCACCGGGCCGCTAACACCCGCGTCCCCGACCACAGAGCCACCGGGCACCGGGCCGCTAACACCTGCGTCCCCGACCACAGGGCCACCGGGCCGCTAACACCTGCGTCCCCAACCACAGAGCCACCGGGCACCGGGCCGCTAACACCCGCGTCCCCGACCACAGGGCCACCGGGCACCGGGCCGCTAACACCCGCCCCCGACCACAGAGCCACCGGGCACCGGGCAGCTAACACCAGCGTCCCGACCACAGGGCCACCGGGCCGCTAACACCTGCGTTCCCAACCACAGAGCCACCGGGCACCGGGCCGCTAACACCCGCGTCCCCGACCACAGGGCCACCGGGCACCGGGCCGCTAACACCTGCCTCCCGACCACAGGGCCACCGGCCGCTACCACCCCCCCCGACCACAGGGCCACCGGGCACCGGGCCGCTAACACCCGCGTCCCGACCACAGAGCCACGGGCACCGGGCCGCTAACACCTGCGTCCCCGACCACAGGGCCACCGGGCCGCTAACACCTGCGTTCCCAACCACAGAGCCACCGGGCACCGGCCACAATAATTCGCCTCCCGACCACAGGGCCACCGGCACCGGGCCGCTAACACCCGCCCCCGACCACAGAGCCACCGGGCACCGGGCAGCTAACACCAGGCCCGACCACAGAGCCACCGGGCACCGGCAGCTAACACCTGCGTCCCCGACCACAGGGCCACCGGGCCGCTAACACCTGCGTCCCCAACCACAGAGCCACCGGGCACCGGGCCGCTAACACCCGCGTCCCCGACCACAGGGCCACCGGGCCGCTAACACCTGCATCCCCAACCACAGAGCCACCGGGCACCGGGCCGCTAACACCCGCGTCCCCGACCACAGGGCCACCGGCCGCTAACACCTCGTCCCCAACCACAGGGCCACCGGGCACCGGGCCGCTAACACCAGCGTCCCGACCACAGAGCCACCGGGCACCGGGCCGCTAACACCTGCGTCCCCGACCACAGGGCCACCGGGCCGCTAACACCTGCGTTCCCAACCACAGAGCCACCGGGCACCGGGCCGCTAACACCCGCGGCCCCGACCACAGGGCCACCGGGCACCGGGCCGCTAACACCCGCGTCCCCGACCACAGAGCCACCGGGCACCGGGCAGCTAACACCCGCGTCCCCGACCACAGAGCCACCGGGCACCGGGCAGCTAACACCTGCGTCCCCGACCACAGGGCCACCGGGCCGCTAACACCTGCGTCCCCAACCACAGAGCCACCGGGCACCGGGCCGCTAACACCTGCGTCCCCGACCACAGGGCCACCGGGCCGCTAACACCTGCGTCCCCAACCACAGAGCCACCGGGCACCGGGCCGCTAACACCCGCCCCCACCACAGGGCCACCGGGCCGCTAACACCTGCGTCCCCAACCACAGGGCCACCGGGCACCGGGCCGCTAACACCCGCGTCCCCGACCACAGGGCCACCGGGCCGCTAACACCTGCGTCCCCAACCACAGAGCCACCGGGCACTGGGCCGCTACCACCCGCGTTCCCGAACACAGGGCCACCGGGCACCTTGCCGCTAACACCCGCGTCCCAACCACAGAGCCACCTGGCACCGGGCCGCTAACACCTGCGTCCCCGACCACAGGGCCACCGGGCACCGGGCCACTAACACCCGCGCCCCGACCACAGAGCCACCGGGCACCGGGCCGCTAACACCCGCATCCCCAACCACAGAGCCACCGGGCACTGGGCCGCTACCACCCGCGTTCCCGAACACAGGGCCACCGGGCACCTTGCCGCTAACACCCGCGTCCCAACCACAGAGCCACCTGGCACCGGGCCGCTAACACCTGCGTCCCCGACCACAGGGCCACCGGGCACCGGGCCGCTGACACCCGCGTCCCCGACCACAGGGCCACCGGGCACCGGGCCACTAACACCCGCGTCCCCGACCACAGAGCCACCGGGCACCGGGCCGCTAACACCCGCGTCCCCAACCACAGAGCCACCGGGCACCGGGCCACTAACACCTGCGTCCCCAACCCGTCATGGGTTGTCTGATTCCCCTCTGGACT
Organism: Hippoglossus stenolepis; assembly: GCF_022539355.2. NCBI lineage: Eukaryota > Metazoa > Chordata > Actinopteri > Pleuronectiformes > Pleuronectidae > Hippoglossus > Hippoglossus stenolepis. The sequence goes on from NC_061490.1 coordinate 25,611,606, forward strand.
TTAAAAGGAGAGCTTAAACCACCATTAATCTTAAAACACTCTCAATGTCACTGTACAATGTCCGGATCATGGCTATGAGACCAGGGCTGAACCCAAACACCTGCAGCGTCTGCCACAAGTATCTGTGTTCAACCCGGTCCAAAGCCTTTTCTTGATCTATAGAAATGAGACCAAGTTCACAGCCCGATGAACCAGAGAGGTCCAAAATATCCCGAATCAGAGTAATGTTATCAGATATCAGCCTGCTGGGCACACAATAGGTCTGGTCTACATGAATGACGTGCTCCATCACTTTTCTCAGCCTCGTGGCCAACACTTTGGACAAAAGTTTATAGTCAGTGCAGAGCAGAGCTACTGGTCGCCAGTTCTTTATCTCCTGAAGATCTCCTTTGTTGGGGAGAAGGGTGAGGACCGCTCTCCTGCAGCTCAAAGGTAGCTGTCCTTATGTTAAAACTGTCTCTGAGGACCAACAGCAGATCTCTTCCAATCACAGGCCAGAAACCTTTGTAAAAATCTGCAGGAAGTCCATCGATGCCCGGAGCCTTGCTGTTCTTTATCTTCTGCAGCGCAGCATGTAGTTCTTCAGCAGAGAGCTGTGTGTGTAGCTCTGCACTGACCTCTGCAGGAACCTTGGGTAGACCTTCAAAGAATGTCTGTGCCACCTCTGGTCTCTCTTGGAACTCCATCTTGAAGAGTTCCTCATAAAAACTGACAGCATATCTGCGAATCTCTGCAGACTCCTGCAGCAGCTGCCCTGTGTTGGACCGCAGGGAGTTCATGAGTCTTTTTTGTCCGTTCTAACGTTCGAGGCCAAAGAAGAAGTGTGAGGGAGCATCCATCTTGGCAACGTGCTGGAACCGGGAGCGAACCAGAGCACCTTGAGCAGAAAAACCCAACAGGTCTGACAGAGCTGACTGTTTGTTTTTGAGAACTTTAATGTGTTCTCCGTCTCCGGTGGATTCTGCTAGATCTTGCAGATCCACTATTTCTGTCTCCAGAGCTTTCATAGACCTGGTCATGTCCCTTGTGACATTGAGAGTGTACTGTAGGCACAGATGGTTAATTGGACCCTTTCCTATATCCCACCACTGTTGTAATGAGGTGTAGTCAGATTTAGTTTTTGAATAATTGTTCCAAAACAAACTGAAAGCATTTTTGAAAACATTATCTGAAAGCAGGGCTACATTGAAATGCCAGTAACTACTGCTGCATTTTATATTTTTAATAGAAACTGAAACCTGAACAAGTGAATGGTCTGAAATGCCAACTGGGTGTATGGAGCAACTCTGAAGAGCATTGGCCTGATGTTTGAAGCAGTAGAATCTGTCCAGCCGAGCCATAGATAGAGTGTTGTCTCTAGTATGGACCCAAGTGTACTGACGCTGAGTGTGATGAAGGAGCCTCCAGGTGTCACATAGATCATTTTGTTCAATCAGTTTGACAAGACACCTCCTGGAGGCTCCATGCGGTTCTGCATAGTTCCTGTCCAGAGTTGCATTAGCTGTGCAGTTAAAGTCACCACCCAGGAACATGTGCCCTTCACCACTACACGAGTTAACAACAGAGTTTAGAGTGTTTAGCAGAGTTACTCTTTCTGTGCCTACAGTCGGAGCATAAACATTAATGAAGGTTATTTTTACATTTTCAAACACAGCTTGTATTTTTAACAAGCGACCTTCTACAATCTCCTCTGTGGCAGAGGAAACAGGTAGGAAGTCTCTGGAAAATAAAATGGCCACTCCACCACTGTTGCTGCTCTTATGGCTGAAGAACACCTCCCCATCCCACTCCTTCCTCCAGGCAGCTTCACTCTCAGCTGTGCTGTGTGTTTCCTGGAGAAAGACAACATTTAGCTTCCTGATCCTACACAGGCTGAACAGAGCAGCTCTCTTCACATCTCCTCTGGCACCATTTATATTTAAAGAGCCCAGCTTTATGTCACACATGTTGAGGATGAGGCTGAATTTAAACCAAATGTAGAGGATCACACAGACGGAGGAGAACAGACAGGGTTTAACCATCAAATGGCCATTTGGGCTCAGACTTTAGACATTAGTTTCCTGAGGCGGAAAACTTCCTGATCAGTGAAGGTTGGTTGGTCGGTACCTTCTGTGTTTCTCATGAAGACTCTGACTGAGTTAAAAAAGTCCGGATTCTGGTGAAGGAGTAAAGACTCTCTTCATCCACCTGCAGGTTCTCCTGTGTGTTTATCAAACTGTCCTCTGACTGAGAGGAAGAACACGTGGGTTTATCTTTGATACTTTTTTTGCTTGTTCACTGTTTGATTTGTTTTCTGGGCTTTTTCTTTTGGTTGACAGTTTGAAAAAATCTTCCTCAATCAAAAAATCTTCTTCATCAGTGAGCACTGACTCCGCCTCTCTAGTGGCTGTGTGACTATCTCTGACCTCGTTTTCCTGCTGGTTGTCCTCACTGTTCTCCTCCTGTGAACCTTGTGTGTCGCTCTGTGGCTCCATCGGGACAGAGGCCTCAGCACCATCCGAGGCAGGCGGGGGCCCCGGTGCGGAAGAAGGGGAACCACCACCGGCCGAGGCAGGCGGGGGGCCCACTCCGGAGGCAGCCGACCGGCTCTCACCGGCTCTTTCTGGGCACAAGCGGATCAGATGTCCCTCTTTTCCACAGCCAAAACACTTCATTTTACCTGATGTTACATACACCGTGTAATTAAATTCCTCAATTTTAAACCTGAAGACCAAGTTTAATTCTTCCTCATTCTTTTTTAGCACCATGAACACGTGTCTCCTGAAAGACACGACATGTTTGAGATGTGGAGATTTGCAGTAGATGGGGATCATCTTTATCGGGGACATTAACTGTCCGTGTCTCGCCAGCTCTTTCTCTAAGAGCTCGTTTTTTAGGAACGGGGGCACAATAGAGATTAGGACCTTTTTAACAGGATTAGCCAGGGACCACACAGGTGTGAAGGAGCCCTGAATCACAACTCCACTCACCGCTGGTTAGCTTTGTCTGTACTGTCTAGAAAAACCACCACAGCGCTGTTCATTCTTGAGGCAGACTTCACGCTACCATAGCCAACAACCTCACCTACAGCCAGACTGACCTCTTCGACCGAGCAGTGCACAGCCGGACACAGTTTGATGCCGTGTCGGCGTGTTAGTTTGTGGAGGACGTAGCCTCCACCTGCAGCAGCCATGCTGCACAGACACACCGGCAGCTACCAACTAAACTGCTACTACACACACTACTACTCACACAGAAACACACTTCTACTATGAGTAAAGAAGGAAGAGCAAAGAAAAGGTAGAAAAATCAAGCAATCTGACACGTTTTCCACGACACTCACCACACTCACTCCCAGCATGCACTCTGACAGAGAGAGAGAGAGAGAGAGAGAGAGAGAGAGACTTAGCAACTGTCTAAGTCATCATAGATTCCTTTGATCTATGACATTGAAGAGCCACCTACACTCTAGCGAAGCCCTTGAACAACGTGCGATTGTTCCAAAACAATAAGCCCTATTTCTGAAATAAAGACACCGTGAGAATCCCAAGACTTTGCCGAACGCACAGATAACTTTTTTATTGGTTAAAGTTAAGAAATAATGAAATTCTCAGACTGGAGTTGCCTTTGAGTCTTTTTAATAGTAAGCTCTGCAGAGGTTACACAACAAGCCAGAACTTATACAAAGAGGCGTTTCATAAAACATAATATGAAAAAAAGACATGAAATCATCATCTGTGTCTATCTGCTGTAGCAGTTGGAAGAAAACATCACCGAATAAGGGCATGCACCCTGTTTGTCAAGATCACAGCCGTGAGACACCTGGTCAGTGGAATTTTCCACTACAACCGTTTGGTGACCAACACATAGAGAAAGCACAAAACAAGAGGCAGAACTAACATCGTCAACAACAACTCTGAAGTAAAAACTAAACAAGCAAATGTAATAAAACAGGAAGGAGGGTCCCTGTGTTTGCTTTAGATTATGTTTTTGTGCAGAAGTAAAGAGTAGAGAGAGAGAGAGAGAGAGAGAGATACTGAGTAACCCAGGTCTACTGGCCCGTTTGAAAAAGTTGAAATCTTTCGACTTTGCAACTGTCTAAGACATCAGAGATTCCTTTGATCTATGACATTAGACAGAGCTCCCACTGTTGAAGAAACACCTACACTCTAGTGAAGCCCTCGAACAACGTGCGATTGTTCAAAAACAATAAGCCCAATTTCTGAAATAAAGACACCGTGAGAATCCCAAGACTTTGCCGAACGCACAGATAACTTGTTTTTATTGGTTAAAGTTAAGAAATGTGGCCGTGGGAGCGAGTTAGAAAAGTATGACTTCAAAATTAACATTATAGTCAACGGAGAAAAAACCAACCACCTTCTGCTTTAGACCTGGTAGAGCCAAAGGTTCAGGTCTGATAGATTTCAAAGTGACATGTCTCTTTTATTTTTTGGGTCAACTATCCCTTTAAGAACATAGTATCTGAATTTGCATCTACTTATTGTCAGTGGTTGTTGTTTGTAATTAAATAAAATAAAATCTTGTTCTTCTCATTAAATTGTCTTAAAATCTGTTATTAGGTTTAGGGTTAGATATTTCAATGTCTTATCGGTAATAACAGACCTGTGAAAGTTTAGTGAGTGATAAAGGTGACTGTAGTATTTCCATTTGGCCGTCAGCCTGACGGGTAACATGACATCAGGGCTGTTGCAGGATTGCACCTGGAAGCTCGTGGTAACTGTGGCCACTGCAGGATCCAGATTAAAGGGTCGTCCTCTTCTATTGTGAGCAGAATGAAGTTAGTGAACTGGTCCCAGCTCAGTTTGTCTATTTCTCTTTGTGCGGGTCAAGGTGTTTTCCTACTGGACAGCAGAGTAAAGCCCCAGTAATGTCCAGTATCTGCTCAGAGTTTAACTTGCTTTAAAAAGCAGTGCTACGAGAAAACCAGAATGTATAAACTGTGCAAGATGCAGAAAACCTGCAATTGTGAAGCTCTTTGAACTGCACTGACCTGTATGAAAGGTGCAATAGGAATATGGTTTGATTAACTGAAGGTTGATCCAGACACTCATCATAGACTCATTTATTGTAACATAGTGATAATTATTATTATGATAGTGCAACACCGTTTGGTGACCAAGCACAAAACAAGAGGTGGAACTAACATCGTCAACAACAACTCTGAAGTAAAAACTAAACAAGCAAATGTAATAAAACAGGAAGGAGGGTCCCTGTGTTTCCTTTAGATAATGTTTTTGTGCAGAAGTAAAGAGTAGAGAGAGAGAGAGAGAGAGAGAGATACTGAGTAACCCAGGTCTACTGGCCCGTTTGAAAAAGTTGAAATCTTTCGACTTTGCAACTGTCTAAGACATCAGAGATTCCTTTGATCTATGACATTAGACAGAGACACCTACACTCTAGCGAAGCCCTTGAACAACGTGCAATTGTTCCAAAACAATAAGCCCTATTTCTGAAATAAAGACACCGTGAGAATCCCAAGACTTTGACGAACGCACAGATAACTTTTTTATTGGTTAAAGTTAAGAAATAATGAAATTCTCAGACTGGAGTTGCCTTTGAGTCTTTTTAATAGTAAGCTCTGCAGAGGTTACACAACAAGCCAGAACTTATACAAAGAGGCGTTTCATAAAACATAATATGAAAAAAAGACATGAAATCATCATCTGTGCCTATCTGCTGTAGCAGTTGGAAGAAAACATCACCGAATAAGGGCATACACCCTGTTTGTCAAGATCACAGCAGTGAGACACCTGGTCAGTGGAATTTTCCACTACAACCGTTTGGTGACCAACACATAGAGAAAGCACAAAACAAGAGGTGGAACTAACATCGTCAACAACAACTCTGAAGTAAAAACTAAACAAGCAAATGTAATAAAACAGGAAGGAGGGTCCCTGTGTTTCCTTTAGATAATGTTTTTGTGCAGAAGTAAAGAATAGAGAGAGAGAGAGAGAGAGAGAGAGAGACTGAGTAACCCAGGTCTACTGGCCCGTTTGAAAAAGTTTAAATCTTTCGACTTTGCAACTGTCTAAGACATCAGAGATTCCTTTGATCTATGACATTAGACAGAGACACCTACACTCTAGCGAAGCCCTTGAACAACGTGCAATTGTTCCAAAACAATAAGCCCAATTTCTGAAATAAAGACACCGTGAGAATCCCAAGACTTTGCCGAACGCACAGATAACTTGTTTTTTATTGGTTAAAGTTAAGAAATGTGACCGTGGGAGCGAGTTAGAAAAGTATGACTTCAAGGCTCCTTCCAGAAATTTTCTCTCAAAATTAACATTATAGTCAACGGAGAAAAAACCAACCACCTTCTGCTTTAGACCTGGTAGAGCCCAAGGTTCAGGTCTGATAGATTTCAAAGTGACATGTCTCTTTTATTTTTTGGGTCAACTATCCCTTTAAGAACATAGTATCTGAATTTGCATCTACTTATTGTCAGTGGTTGTTGTTTGTAATTAAATAAAATAAAATCTTGTTCTTCTCATTAAATTGTCTTAAAATCTGTTATTAGGGTTAGGGTTAGATATTTCAATGTCTTATCAGCAATAACGGACTTGTGAAAGTTTAGTGAGTGATAAAGGTGACTGTAGTATTTCCATTTGGCCGTCAGCCTGACGGGTAACATGACATCAGGGCTGTTGCAGGATTGCACCTGGAAGCTCGTGGTAACTGTGGCCACTGCAGGATCCAGATTAAAGGGTCGTCCTCTTCTATTGTGAGCAGAATGAAGTTAGTGAACTGGTCCCAGCTCAGTTTGTCTATTTCTCTTTGTGCGGGTCAAGGTGTTTTCCTACTGGACAGCAGAGTAAAGCCCCAGTAATGTCCAGTATCTGCTCAGAGTTTAACTTGCTTTAAAAAGCAGTGCTACGAGAAAACCAGAATGTATAAACTGTGCAAGATGCAGAAAACCTGCAATTGTGAAGCTCTTTGAACTGCACTGACCTGTATGAAAGGTGCAATAGGAATATGGTTTGATTAACTGAAGGTTGATCCAGACACTCATCATAGACTCATTTATTGTAACATAGTGATAATTATTATTATGATAGTGCAACACCGTTTGGTGACCAAGCACAAAACAAGAGGTGGAACTAACATCGTCAACAACAACTCTGAAGTAAAAACTAAACAAGCAAATGTAATAAAACAGGAAGGAGGGTCCCTGTGTTTCCTTTAGATTATGTTTTTGTGCAGAAGTAAAGAGTAGAGAGAGAGAGAGAGAGAGAGAGAGAGATACTGAGTAACCCAGGTCTACTGGCCCGTTTGAAAAAGGTGAAATCTTTCGACTGAGCAACTGTCTAAGACATCAGAGATTCCTTTGATCTATGACATTAGACAGAGACACCTACACTCTAGCGAAGCCCTCGAACAACGTGCGATCGTTCCAAAACAATAAGCCCAATTTCTGAAATAAAGACACCGTGAGAATCCCAAGACTTTGCCGAACGCACAGATAACTTGTTTTTATTGGTTAAAGTTAAGAAATGTGACCGTGGGAGCGAGTTAGAAAAGTATGACTTCAAGGCTCCTTCCAGAGATTCTCTCTCAAAATTAACATTATAGTCAACGGAGAAAAAACCAACCACCTTCTGCTTTAGACCTGGTAGAGCCAAAGGTTCAGGTCTGATAGATTTCAAAGTGACATGTCTCTTTTATTTTTTGGGTCAACTATCCCTTTAAGAACATAGTATCTGAATCTGCATCTACTTATTGTCAGTGGTTGTTGTTTGTAATTAAATAAAATAAAATCTTGTTCTTCTCATTAAATTGTCTTAAAATCTGTTATTAGGGTTAGGGTTAGATATTTCAATGTCTTATCGTTAATAACAGACCTGTGAAAGTTTATTGAGTGATAAAGGTGACTGTAGTATTTCCATTTGGCCGTCAGCCTGACGGGTAACATGACATCAGGGCTGTTGCAGGATTGCACCTGGAAGCTCGTGGTAACTGTGGCCACTGCAGGATCCAGATTAAAGGGTCGTCCTCTTCTATTGTGAGCAGAATGAAGTTAGTGAACTGGTCCCAGCTCAGTTTGTCTATTTCTCTTTGTGCGGGTCAAGGTGTTTTCCTACTGGACAGCAGAGTAAAGCCCCAGTAATGTCCAGTATCTGCTCAGAGTTTAACTTGCTTTAAAAAGCAGTGCTACGAGAAAACCAGAATGTATAAACTGTGCAAGATGCAGAAAACCTGCAATTGTGAAGCTCTTTGAACTGCACTGACCTGTATGAAAGGTGCAATAGGAATATGGTTTGATTAACTGAAGGTTGATCCAGACACTCATCATAGACTCATTTATTGTAACATAATGATAATTATTATTATCATAGTGCAACACCGTGTGATGGAAATTCATCTTGAGATTCGAAATAATGAAATTCTCAGACTGGAGTTGCCTTTGAGTCTTTTTAATAGTAAGCTCTGCAGAGGTTACACAACAAGCACGGGTGCTCAAAGTGGAACTGGCCGCAAGTTCACAAAAGCCAGAACTTATACAAAGAGGCGTTTCATAAAACATAATATGAAAAAAAGACATGAAATCATCATCTGTGTCTATCTGCTGTAGCAGTTGGAAGAAAACATCACCGAATAAGGGTATACACCCTGTTTGTCAAGATCACAGCAGTGAGACACCGCCAAATAAGGGTTCCATCCTGTCAGGTAGACAGTATCACAGCCGTGAGACACCTGGTCAGTGGAATTTTCCACTACAACCGTTTGGTGACCAACACATAGAGAAAGCACAAAACAAGAGGCGGAACTAACATCGTCAACAACAACTCGAGCGATAAGAAAAGTAGAAGGAGAGATTGATCAGCATTATTCTTCTGAACTGTATATAAAGGGGAAGTCTTCCTCTGCCCCAACAGGATTCCAACGTCTCACAGACGAAGGTAAGAGCTCTGAAACTACTTTCTGACTTTACTGAAGGATTTCTTCAGTCATTAGAAGCTTCGTTCTTGTCTAGAACAGTTTTATTTCTGTATGTGAGCTCTATTGCTGTCTGCTATTCTTTTATATTGTTTGCTTTTTAACTGTTTCATATTGTTTGCCTTACATTTTTAAATGTTTACTTGTAAAGCACATTGTTACTGAGTTTTGAACGTGTTATGTATAAAAGTGTATTGTTGTTCTGACTGGTGTGTTCTTCAGTGCTGTATATGAGGAGATGTTTTCCTCTGCCCCAACAGGCTTCCACCATCTCAGTGAAGAAGGTAAGAGCTCTGAAAACAACGGTGTGATAGTTAATGAAATATAATGTAATGCTGTCCCATCAATATAAGGCAAACATATCTTTAAAAACCTTTCAACTGTTTAATATAAAGTCAGTGAATGCATTCAGCCAATTACCCACTTTTTTCATATAACTGTTCAATCGTTGTAGAAACAGAAATCTAAAACTGGGGGTTTATTCATGTTGCCAGATATTAAATCTCATACAAGCCGGAGACCTAAAGGAGCCGACACTAGTGAGCTCGTTTTTAAACTTTCTTGAATGTGTTTAGGACTTTTTACTCCGTCCCTCATCTCTTCCTCATCTCTTCCTCTATACATCAGTGGTAAGTCAGGATTTTGTCTTTACTTACTTTCTGTATTCTTCTTTAATGTCGTTGCTTACTGTCTAAATATGTTGAGTCTGTGTCATTACACTGACATTCGTATGTTTGCTGTTTCTTCCTCTTTCTTCTTCTTTCTGAACTTTACTTTTGAAATCTAATGAGTTTAGTCCATAGACTGTAAATAAAAATGGATGACATGTGTCCACTTCTTCCTACTATCCAGAAAGGAAACAAGACAGTGGCTTCATATTTCCGGAGCTGACATGTCATCCATCTTTCCATTCAGTCTATGATTTAGTCAAATAATATCTAACATGATTCCCTTTGGCACGTTACAGTCCTTCTCTGCTGCAAACATGAGGAACCTGATCTCTGTGGCTGTGATCGTTACTGTGGCATTCACAGTAGCAGGCCTGAAACTCAGAGGAAAAGAAGTTTGTGTCACTTTCTTTAGTTTATTTATTCTTCCACTGCATCTGCAAAATCATTATTTCAATTCAGTTTGATTTGATGTTACAGTTTATTGGTAAAATGTTCATTTGGTAACATGCGTCTCTTCTGTCTCCCTTTCTCCCAACCAAAGGTGCAGTTTGGAGACATAATTGCTTTTTCACCTACGTGTAAACCGGGTGTTACATATCAGCATTATGCTGTTTATGTGGGCGACAGATTTCCTGGCCAAGGCGACATATTTGAACGCACAAGTACGTGCACCTACAAACTATGTCCTTCATTGAAAGCAGCAATACAACTCCCTCAGATGTGAAACCATTTATCACCACACTGAAAAACCCTGTGAGAAAAATTGAATGAAAGTTCCTCTGTCTTGTTCACATAAAGCTCTGAGTTATAATGAGAATAATTACCACCACTCAAAGTTTAAACAGAAACACTGTTGGTAGATCAGCAGAAGTTAGAACAACATGTTGTTTTTATGATAATCTTTTCCTTTATTAGGGCCATGTTGAAGAAAAACACATCTGAGATTCTGAGAGAAGTCGTAATATTACAAGAAAACATTTAAAGTTTAGTAATAATAAATAAAGTAATAATTTTAGGCTACGTGTCACGTTACATCCCAGAAGCTCTGTCTCCTGTGTTAAAATGAGGAATGTGCAGCATCTTGTTTAGTTAAACTTTAGAATAAGTTTCATGAATATCAAAATCCTTGATGTTTTGTCTCATCTCATCCTTTAGACATGGAAAATATCATTGCAAACTATTGGCTTGTTAGCATTGTCTCTGTGAACATCTTAGCATGCTAACACTAGCATATGACGTCAACCAAATGCCGCGTTCCATTACACCGCGGAGCTCCGAATTGGAAGTTGCAACCGGAACGCCCTCTCAAGTTCGAATGCCGACTTGGACTTTGAAATCCAAGATGGCCACTCCGTGTATCAACAGCTAAAGTTGTTACTGTTTATAATCACTTCTCTCATTAGATTTGTCGTACACATAGTACTGTCCAATTACGTTCTGCGGACGTGTTACTACGTCGTTGGTATGCGTGAAATGTGACGTCATTCCGAGGTGTAACTGATTATAGTCTATGGCTCAAACCAATGTTTAGCATCATAGAGCTGCTAGCGTGGCTGCAGGCTACAAGAGCAGATAGACAAGAATAAATAATACAGAATAAATTTTATCTGTAATGTTCAAACACTAACCCTAACATTTTATTCTCCTTCTATTTGTAGAACATCCTGTGATTAAGGTGTGGCCAGCCTGCATATTCTCTGAACTCGAGTCTTCTGACGACCATTATGTTTTCAATTACCTCGACGGATATAAGGGTAAAAAGGGAAAGGTATTCACCAAAGGCAGTGAGAAGGAAATGATGGCCCGCATCAACGAGACATATGCCAAGTGTAGACGGTATAAGCTTCTCAACAACAACTGTGAACAACTTGCTACCTATGTGCGTTACGGAAGGAAGGTAACACTCCAGGTATGTGGCTGATTTCACCGCATTTTGATAGGATCTAATAATGAATTAAAACCAAACCAAGATGTCCCATCTGCTAACATGGAAGAGGCAGGGTTTATGACCTGTACTGCAGTGAGCTCCTTCAGCCACCAGATGGCAATCAAGACTCCTGGGCTTCACTTTTGGGGAGCTGTCATATCTCTTTAGACTCCATGTTAGCAGATGGGACGTGGACAAAACAAAAAAATCAAGGAAGACGTTAAAAAGAGCTTCTCAAAGATGGTTTCTGTCTGTTTAGTTAGTTCTTATCTCACTGGTGTTTGTTAAAGTGTTCGTGTTTCTCCTAAGTTCGGTTTTAATTTGTTATTTAAACTGGGTGAAACGTCATGATTGACAGCTGAGACTGACTCCTGACTCCTGTGCAGACTGAAGATGGCAGCGTTCGTATCTGGGAGACTTCAGGATATATTCATAAAGTCCAAATAAGGATTTTCTGTTAACGTACCACTCCTCAGTGTCCCAGTTTGTCCCAGTGGTTTTTGGTTCATTGTGTTTATTCCAAACATCAATGTATTTAATCTAATTATGAGGTTTCCTTCTGGGACAGACCTCAGTTCTGGTTTCTCTAAAGGATGCACATTGAGTTTAATGCACCTGCTGCTTATTGCTTGGATGTTCTGTGATAGTTATATTCTTAACTGTCCATAAGACCACATTGAATTATATTAATGACTTTTTTTTTTTTATAGTTCAACGGGAATGCAGGGCGATTCTGTAAAGTACCTCCAGGCGAAAATAAAGAAGAGATGTGGAAGTACGTGACGGAAGGGTCTGAGTGCCAAGTTCACGCCGCCTCCTCCAACGGCTAACAAGCATTTTATCAGTCAACCCAGTCGGATTGACTTCTTTATCTCTTATTGCTCTTTCCTTATGCGATATGAGTTTTTGAAAATAAAAAATGAGCAAGTACTCTGGGTCTTGTCCTGTTTCTGTTGATATGGTATGGATATGAGAAGTACCTATGGTGCTTCAAATAAATGAGCAGGATATTTTAGTGTCCACCAGAATCATCACAGTTATACATCAAAGATACATATAAAACGTGGTACATGTTAACGAAACACTTGATATGGTCTGATTTAAAGTCAAATACAGCATAAAGTACTGTGTGCATTGGTGCGTGGATATCATGTAACTGACAGGTACTGTCATCCAATGGGTCCAGGTGGAAGGTGTAGGTGGGCGTGGAGTCGGTCAGGCTCCACCCCCTCCAAATATGGTTACTCTTGATTTCAAAAAGATGGCGCTGGACAAAATGCCAAACTTGAGGTTTGAAAATGGCCGCTCACAAACCAGTGGGTGACGTCACGGTGGGTTGATAACCACGGTTTAACTTGGGCTGCTCACCTGACCCTTTAACCTCTGACTATACACAGACAACTGCAAAGAAACAGCTGTAATAGATTTAAAACAATTAACTGACCAGTCACTCAACAGAAGATGAATCATTAAATGCTCCCCACTAAATTTACATCTGACCAATATGTAATGGTCACCCCCTCCTCCAACAGTTTGGTGAAATCTGTCGAGAAGTTTTTGCAAAATCTTGCAAACAATAAACCCACAAACAAGTAAACAACCAGATGAAGACAAACAATGAGGAACTTGGCAGAGTAAACAACACAGGACACTGGGAAGCCACCAGGCAAAGTTTAATGAATTTATCTGCATTGTCAAACAGGTTATGACAAAAATAAATAAAATCACACACTGGAATACTCCAAGAAACATGTAATAATATTCATTGCATCAACTGCAGTCATGCTATTTGACATGTTACACCTATGTGACAGTTTTTGTATTTCAAATCAATGCTCTGGTACAAAAAGCAAAGCTCCTTTATGGTTTTGTGGGTTAAAGTTTTGTGATCGACTTGCAGAGGAGAAATGTTGGAATGCATTAAAACTGAAGTCAAAATACAAGCATAAAAAAACCTATTGTCTTAGAATAAATAAACAGCGGTATCTCCGAGCTGTCTGAGCCACAGTCACGTGATGGGAGCGAGATTCTTCAGTAGGCTGAAGACTCACATGAGACCACTTCTATGTTTTACATTTACACCTAGATGTTTGAGTTGAAACTGTGTTCAGTGTCTCATGCTGACTTATTTCGGGAAAAAGCAACTTATAAAACACTTGTCTGGTCTAAAAAGCTCCGAGCACAGAGCCGCTTTCTCTTCTTTCACTGTCACCATATCCCTTTCACCAGAAGAGTGGTGGCCGGGCATTCTCCACAGGCCGGATGCTCCTTGGCCTCCTCCATCTCCTCAGGCTCTCGCCCCATTGGGTGAACTGCTTGGACAGCAGAAACATTCTGTCAATCACACTTCAAAGGGTCAGTGGGGAGCTTTTGTCTGTAGCTGGTCAGAGGTCATGAGACAAGGTGTACATTTCTTTTTTACAATGGCTGAAGGACACATAAGTTAACACTAACAGAAAAGAGTCAGACTGGCTTTACTGCAAAATGGATGATTTAAGAATTAAGGTATCGCTTATCCGTGTCTTTATCCCTTAGCATGAGACGACGCACAAAAGTCTGTAACTATATGAAGTTTAACATTCTTATGGCTCTTAAACAGTTTGTGTCTATATTTTACCATTTTGTTGTATTCTCAAAAAGCTTTTACTTCCAGCGACTGAATCTCAGTCTGGTCTGTGAAAGATCCAGAGTGAGTCAACAGATTAAATGAGAGAGAGAGAGAGAGAGAGAGAGAGAGAGAGAGAGAGAGAGGAGAGAGAGAGAGAGAGAGAGAGAGAGAGAGAGAGAGAGAGAGAGAGAGAGAGAGAGAGAGAGAGAGAGAGAGAGAGAGAGAGAGAGAGAGAGAGAGAGAGAGAGAGAGAGAGAGAGAGACACACACACACACACACACACACACACACAAGCACACACACACACACACACACACACACACACACACACACACACACACACACACACACACACACACACACACACACACACACACACACACACACACACAAAGAGGTTGATTTGAGAGAAAGAAAAGGTGGTTACCTGTTCTTTAATGTGAATCTGAGAGACGCTGTAACTTCTTGGTAAAGGTTGGCTCTGGGTACATCTGTGGAACAACAGAAATACATGTGGGATGAACTCTCCCAGTGCCGAGGTGGTTTGTCTTCGAGTCTCATGATGTCCGTCAGGTGAACTCACCTCTGATGTAGGTGCTGTCCAAGGCGGCTGGAGGCTGCTGACCTGCTCCAGCAAAGCAGCCTGGGAGAGCAGGAAGTCCTCTCTGTACACACAGCAGCACCACAATGAGCAGGTGATAACTTACATAATGTATTATATCAACACTAAGTCACATGTAAACACAACACATGAGAAATATTCAAATTTAGAGCCATATAAAACTAAATACACAACATATGTTGTCTTCATTTGATTAATCTGTCCCAGAATATTACCAGCGGTGATGAACTCCAGCTTCATAGCCCGGTACGGTGATGTGGTCCGTGAACCAAAACTGCAATTTCATAAGGTCCTCAATCAAAATTCACAACAACAAGGTGCTCAACAAACAAAGAAGAAAATCTGACCAAACAAAAATCCAGCACCGACATTTGAATTTCAAACTTGCAATTTCAAGCCCTTAAACATTTTTGTTCAGTGTGGGAAACGGAATGAAATTGGCTTATATTACATTTTAATGTTGTAGCCTTGCAATGTTTCTTCACCTGCTCTTTTTGGAGTATCTTGATGTATGAAAATAAAAAGTAACACCATGCTTCTGTGTAATCTAGGTTGTCAGTACTGGATCCAAATCGGTGTGTGTGATCTACTCCTTCTTTGTGCAGTGGATCTCACTGTTCTCTTTGTTGGCTGTGTCTGCCAGACCTGCCTGGATCCAAGCTGTGAGACTCTTACACACACGCAGAACAGACAGCACGCACTGGGGATTTATCATAGGACTTCACAAAGGGTACTGAAAATTCATTTAGTTCATTTCATTACCGTGTTGGAGCAACACTATAAGTGTCATTGGTAGCACTACACACCGAACACAGAGTAAAAACACATGAGCCTAAACTCCAGTGAAACAGGGATGACGTGGAGCAACAACACAATGAAACAGCATTTTAATATGTGCACTTAACTCTATCAATGTTTCAAAAAGACTGAACATGGTTTTTAGTTATTACTTTATTATTTAAACTCATTTTCTGTTGACTTTAGGAAACAACAAACTGAAGTAGGACACCGTGGCACATTGTTCCATCCCTGGAAATACATGTACCACAAAACACATCCACATCAATGCCCCTTTGTCTGCTGCAAGTATTTTCCTCATCATATGATGCTCTGATGAGACGCTACTCTCAGGCTCAGGAGAAACATTCAATCTTCTCAGCCCCTCTGAAATATAGCAACTATCATATTAATGCACAGTTAATAGTTGACGAATGTATTTTTCCTGGAAACCAGTGGTTTCACTACTTCAGTTAGTTTATAATTT